>NW_027206612.1:3915000-3928482 GCF_024711535.1 Dipodomys merriami | reverse complement strand
CAGAGCCCGGCGTCCATGAGATCTACAGCCACACCACCGCCCCAACACCAGCCCAGACACCGCTCACCCACGCAACACACAGACCGAGCACCGCCCTGCTTCATGCAAGGCTTCTGTGTCTGCAGTTTCAGTTCATCCTTGGAATACAACTGTGGCATCCCCAGTGTACAAATACCACATACATGGGGCATGGTGGCTAGGACGGCGGCTGTGTGGCTGGCGCAGCAGGCCGCTCCTGCAGCTGACAGGCATGGAGGTGCAGGGCCTTCCAGGGGCTCCTCACGGCCCTACCTGTCCTGCTCTAGCAGAGCTGTGAGGGCAGAGGTCACTGACGGGAGCGGGCAGCGCCAGGAGGGGCGCAAGGGGCATGGGGCGATGCCAGAGCGCACCCCAGGCCTGGACGGATTCTGGCCACACAAGGAAGGACAAGCCCGTGCTCCACAGCAGAAACCGTGTCTCAACACCACAGCCCAGCAACAGCAGCAGCGGGGCCCTGACTCCTCCACGCCCCGAAACCCACAGCTCAGCCGCACCCCCCCCCCCATCCAGGCATTCTGACAGCCATGGTTGGCTTCTGCATGCTCCGCAAGGCTGGGGAGGGCTGCTGCGGGGTGGGGGAATGGCGGGGCAGGGGAGGGCTGCTGTGGGGTGGGGGAATGGCGGGGCGGGGGGCTGCTGCTGGGGGCTGGCGGGGTGGGGGGCTGGCGGGGCGGGGGGCTGGCGGGGCGGGGGGCTGGCGGGGTGGGGGGCTGGCGGGGCAGGGGGCTGCTGCCGGGGGCTGGCGGGGTGGGGGGCTGGCGGGATGGGGGGCTGCTGCTGGGGGCTGGCGGGGTGGGGGGGCTGCTGCCGGGGGCTGGCGGGGCGGGGGGCTGGCGGGATGGGGGGCTGCTGCTGGGGGCTGGCGGGGCGGGGGGCTGCTGCCGGGGGCTGGCGGGGCGGGGGGGCTGGCGGGGCGGGGGGCTGGCGGGGCGGGGGGCTGGTGGGGTGGGGGGCTGGCGGGGTGGGGGGCTGCTGCTGGGGGCTGGCGGGGTGGGGGGCTGGCGGGGTGGGGGGCTGCTGCCGGGGGCTGGCGGGGCAGGGGGCTGGTGGGGTGGGGGGCTGGCGGGGCGGGGGGCTGCTGCTGGGGGCTGGCGGGGCAGGGGGCTGCTGCTGGGGGCTGGTGGGGCGGGGGGCTGCTGCCGGGGGCTGGCGGGGTGGGGGGCTGGCGGGGCAGGGGGCTGCTGCTGGGGGCTGGCGGGGCAGGGGGCTGCTGCTGGGGGCTGGCGGGGTGGGGGGCTGCTGCTGGGGGCTGGCGGGGTGGGGGGCTGCTGCTGGGGGCTGGCGGGGCAGGGAGCTGGTGAGGGGAGGGGAGAGTGGACACGGGTGGGGACTTGTCTGAACTCGGGGTGTCCTCCCGCACACAGTGGATGACACAGCCACGTGCCCGTCACCGGCAGCTGAATAAGAAGACGCACTGCACCGTTTTCCTGCGTATTTTCAAGTTCAGCCTGGGCCTTGCCAGAGGGGAAAGCGTGCTTTTGAGAGTAAATAACAACATGGCCTCCTTTCGGGGAAAATTCCAGAGGTGGTTTGTGAGGCAGCGTGGACACTTTAGTGTCTGTCCGTCCTCAGGAGCGAATCGGTGCTGCTGGCCCTGGCTGGTATTTGGGCGCCGTTACTTAGACTTTTGAGGTGAAAGTATTTTCCTTGGGCTGGGCAGCTGCTCAGCCTGCCAGGCTTCAAACCCAGGCCAAAGCCCCTCAGTGAGCAAGCCATTCCTATGGCATTTGTGAACGCACTAAGCTCACCCGAGGGCTCAGGTAAGGACCGGGCCTCTCCGGAGGCCGTGCGTGTGGGGGGCATGCTCATGTCACACGGCACACTCCCTGACAGCTCACAGGGCAGGCGAGACTAAGAGCGCGTGACCCTCGGGACAACTGGACCCTTCCAACCTGGTCCAGAGGCTCCGTTCTCATAGCTCGCCCAGGTGACCCCTTGTCCAACGACGACAATAACAACACGCAGCTGGTGCACCCACGAGTTTGCTTCTGCAGCTTGAAAATGCAACTTAAACTCAACCTCGGGAGTCAGTGTGGACGGAACATCGGTGTGAGGAGGGGAAGACTGAAAGATCAGCTGCAAATCCAGCTAAGCCTGCTCCTCGGATGCACGAGGCTCTCTCCCTTCCAAGGAGGAGGAGGAGGGGGAGGAGGGGGAGGGGGAGGGGGAGGGGGAGGAAGAGGAGGAGGAAGAGGAGGGGGAGGAAGAGGAGGAGGAAGAGGAGGAGGGGGAGGAAGAGGAGAGGGAGGAGGAGGGGGAGGAGGAGGAAGAGGAGGAGGAAGAGGAGGGGGAGGAAGAGGAGGAGGGGGAGGAGGAGGAGGAAGAGGAGGAGGGGAAGGAGGAGGGGGAGGGGGAGGAGGAGGAAGAGGAGGAGGAAGAGGAGGAGGAGGAGGAGGGAGAGGAGGAGGAGGGGGAGGAAAAGGAAGAGGAGGAGGAGGGGGAGGAGGAGGGGGAGGGGGAGGGGGAGGGGGAGGAAGAGGGGAGGAGGAGGGGGAGGGGGAGGGGGAGGAGGAGGAAGAGGAGGAGGAAGAGGAGGGGGAGGAAGAGGAGGAGGAGGAAGAGGAGGAGGGGAAGGAGGAGGAGGAGGGGGAGGGGGAGGAGGAGGAAGAGGAGGAGGAAGAGGAGGAGGGGGAGGAAGAGGAGAGGGAGGAGGAGGGGGAGGAGGAGGAAGAGGAGGAGGAAGAGGAGGGGGAGGAAGAGGAGGAGGGGGAGGAGGAGGAGGAAGAGGAGGAGGGGAAGGAGGAGGGGGAGGGGGAGGGGGAGGGGGAGGAAGAGGGGAGGAGGAGGGGGAGGGGGAGGGGGAGGAGGAGGAAGAGGAGGAGGAAGAGGAGGGGGAGGAAGAGGAGGAGGGGAAGGAGGAGGAGGAAGAGGAGGAGGGGAAGGAGGAGGAGGAGGGGGAGGGGGAGGAGGAGGAAGAGGAGGAGGAAGAGGAGGAGGAAGAGGAGGAGGGGGAGGAAGAGGAGAGGGAGGAGGAGGGGGAGGAGGAGGAAGAGGAGGAGGAAGAGGAGGGGGAGGAAGAGGAGGAGGGGGAGGAGGAGGAGGAAGAGGAGGAGGGGAAGGAGGAGGGGGAGGGGGAGGAGGAGGAAGAGGAGGAGGAAGAGGAGGAGGGGGAGGAAGAGGAGGAGGGGGAGGAAGAGGAGGAGGGGGAGGGGAAGGAAAAGGAAGAGGAGGAGGAGGGAGAGGAGGAGGAGGGGGAGGAAAAGGAAGAGGAGGAGGAGGGGGAGGAGGAGTGTAGAGAGCTGCGAGAGGCCGCACCTGGAAGATGGTGCCAGCTTCCGCCCTCCGCCTTCCCGATGGCGAGTGCTCTCTGTGTAAACAACTCCTGATATGGCTAAGGCAAAGAATCTGGCTTGCTTCCGCGCACCTGAACCTATTGGTGGTTCCCACGTGGCGTATCAGGGTTGGCTACCCAGCGGGTACTTAAGGCTGTGGGGAATTCTCCCCGGGGTTGGGGTCACAAGATTAAAAAAAAGGTCCTGAATAAACGGCAGAGAGAAGAGTCCGAGGTGTTGTGTCTCCTTGCTGGTCGAGGCGGTAGCGACAGAGGAGGGGGAGGAGGAGGAGGGGGGAGGAGGAAGAGGAGGAGAGGAAGGAAAAGGAAGAGGAGGAGGAGGGGGAGGAGGAGGGGAAGGAGGAGGAGGAGGAAGAGGAAGAGGGGAGGGGAAGGAGGGGAAGGAGGAAGAGGAGGAGGGGGAGGAAGAGGAGGAGGAGGAGAAGGAGGAGGAGGAGGAGGGGAAGGAGGAGGAGGAGGAGGGGGAGGAGGAAGAGGAGGAGAGGAAGGAAAAGGAAGAGGAGGAGGAGGGGGAGAAGGAGGAGGGGGAGGAGGAGAAGGAGGAGGAACAGGAGGAGGTCTGCTGACTCTGCTTAGGCTTTTCCTTGGAATTAGACCATTCCCCAATTACTCAATGTCTTTTAAAGATATCCCTTCTCTTTGTCATGCGACCAGACATCCTGGTCCTGCAGCCACCTGCGCTGCCCACCTGCTGGCCCCAGGGCCCTTGCCCCTGTTCACTCCTCAGGCCCCTTCCAGGACTTCTGGAAAGCGGGGAAGGAATCTGCCCCAGGCTGCGCACCCCACTGTAATCCTTCTGAACAGGACCTTGCACTCCGCTTCTCGGGCTGGAGAATGTCCTCCCCTCGTGGGACATCGCCCTGGAAAGGCCCCAGACAGTCACGGGGCTTCCTGCCATTCCCCTGGCTCTTACCAGGAAGCCTTGTGGACGGGCTCGTGCCCGAGGTGCCTGGGAATGTTGTCTGTGCACTGGCCTCTGGACACGTAGCATGCAAATCCACGCAAGCGTGACCTGCGTGGCACAGGCCACGGGGAAGCGTCATTTCTTTACTGAAAGTCGTGATGTGACAAATACTAAATTTAGTCATACGGATCTGTTTCCACAAAGACTGCTCTAACACATTACCTCCAATTAATGCAACAGTGCAGCAGAAATCCCATGAAATCGGCCATTATCTTATTGATTGTTGGCAGAAATGGAAAAGAAGCTTTGCAAGTACCTGGCGCCGCGCCCCTCCTTCGTGTTTCTGGGGGCTGGACACCCCCGCTCACCTCCTCCTGAGCCGGGTGCACAGCCCCTGGCGTGGGGCTGGAGGACGCACCTGGAGCCTCTGCCCACCAGACCCTCACCCAGGCTCCCTGGCCTTGAACCTCAGCCCCCGAGCCCAAGGAGCCCCCTCCCGCCTCGCTCAGTCATGTCCCCAACGTCCCACAGCACTCACGACTCCACCTCACACCAACCTCCCCTCCCAAACCCTGACTTGCAGGCCATGTGAGTGCCGCCTCTTCTGTCATACCACGAATGTGGCTGTGGCAACACTGGTGTCCCCCTGGAACCCTGGTCTCACCTTCCTGGCTGCCTCCCTCCCACATCCTGACTCCAGGGAGCCTTTGAGCCACCGCACCAGAGCTGTACCTGGTGCCATCACCGCCTTCCCACTGACCCCCCCCCACCGTGGGCCCGTGTGCACCCCAGGAGGCATGGGATCCCAGGCCATGTTATGCTGTGAGCCTGGGGACTGCGGCTGGAAGAAGGACCTAAAGACCGGAGCAGGTGCGTGGCACCTCCTGACGCCAGCAGGTGCGTGGCATCTCCTGACGCCAGCAGGTGTGTGGCACCTCCTGATGCCAGCAGGTGCGTGGCACCTCCTGACGCCAGCAGGTGCGTGGCATCTCCTGACGCCAGCAGGTGTGTGGCATGTCCTGACGCCAGCAGGTGCGTGGCATCTCCTGACGCCAGACACGTGCCCATCACTCCTTCCTGCCCCTCTTGCTGTCTGAAACACACCCAGTCCCCTCACCTCCCTTGTCCCTCACCACCAGTGACGGCCACAGCCTCTGGGAAATGGGAGTGATTACAGAGACGCAGCGAAGCCCCATGGCCCCCGCCTGACTGCGGCGGGAGGGAAGGGGCCTGAGCTGTGATGTCTGGGGCTGGTTCCTCCACCCTCCCGCCTCCCCCGTCCCAGCGGCAGGGGCCCGGCGTTCAGAGCCCCACGCCCGTCCTCATCCCAGCTCTGCGCCTCCCCAGCCTCACAGAGCGCACAGCGTGGCACGCTTCCAGACACCAGCACGCCCGCCTGGAGCTGCGCGGGCCACCGAAGCTGCTTCGTGCCCTCCCGTGCCCTCCTGCCCGCTGCCGCCAGACACGCGCCTCCTCCACCTTCCTGGAGACAGGCAGGCGGCATCTGGGCTTTGTCCCCGTGTGGGGGACTGCGAGGCAGACTGTGAGCGGGCATGAGTGGGTGTGAGTGGATGTGGGTGGATGTGGGTGGGTGTGAGTGGGCGTGAGTGGATGTGAGTGGGTGTGAGTGGGTGTGAGTGGATGTGAGTGGGTGTGAGAGGGTGTGTGGGTGAGTGGACTGTGTGTGTAAGTGGGTGTGGTAAGGTGGACTGAGAGGACTGAGTGGACTGTGAGTGTGTGTGTGTGTGTGTAGGGTGTGAGTGGATGTGGGTAGGTGTGAGTGGATGTGAATGGATGTGGGTGGATGTGGGTGTTGGTGTGTAGGATGTGAGTGGGTGTGAATGGGTGTGAGTGGGTGTGGGTGGATGTCAGTGGGTGTGGGTGGGTGTGGGTGGGTGTGGTGGGTGAGTGGATGTGGGTGTGTGTGGGTGTGTGTGTAGGATGTGAGTGGGTGTGAGTGGGTGTGGGTAGGTGTGTGTGGCTGTGAGTGTGTGTGAGTGTGTGTGTAGGATGTGGGTGGGTGTGGGTGGGTGTGAGTGGGTGTGGGTGTGGGTATGAGTGGGTGTGGGTGGGTGTGAGTGGGTATGGGTGGGTGTGAGTGGGTGTGGGTGGGTGTGAGTGGGTGGGTGGGTGTGGGTGTGGGTGTGGGTATGAGTGGGTGTGGGTGGGTGTGAGTGGGTGTGGGTGGGTGTGAGTGGGTGGGTGTGGGTGGGTGTGGGTGTGGGTATGAGTGGGTGTGGGTGGGTGTGAGTGGGTGTGGGTGGGTGTGAGTGGGTGTGGGTGGGTGTGAGTGGGTGGGTGGGTGTGGGTGTGGGTGTGGGTATGAGTGGGTATGAGTGGGTGTGGGTGGGTGTGGGTGGGTGTGAGTGGGTGTGGGTGGGTGTGAGTGGGTGGGTGTGAGTGGGTGTGGGTGGGTGTGAGTGGGTGGGTGTGAGTGGGTGTGGGTGGATGTGAGTGGGTGTGGGTGGATGTGAGTGGGTGTGAGTGGGTATGAGTGGGTGTGTAGGATGTGAGTGGATGTGGGTGGATGTGGGTGGGTGTGAGTGGGTGTGGGTGGGTGTGAGTGGGTGTGAGTGGGTGTGAGTGGGTGTGGGTGGGGTGAGTGGACAGACGTGTGAGTGTGGTGCACACTCATCGAGCCGACCCTTGAGCAGCAGAGGTCATTCTGACACACTGTGGAGGTGGGGAGGCTGGCCTGGGTGCCCATGAACATGGGAATTGGTTGGTTAGAGAGCAGGATGCCGTTTTCCCATTCTTGTGGCCTGAGGCCGCGTCCATGAAACAGATGCTTGCACTATTGTCGCTAGTGCAGCGATTAGGACGGAAAGCTGCTCGGGAAGGCCGCCCGCTCCCACCGTGGGCTGCAGGAACGGAGCGTCTTCCTGAATGATCTGGACTTGGGGCCACGGCATGCTCGCTCGCTCGCTGGGTTTCTGCCCTGGAGCCATGGCTCAGGATGGCTTTTTACGGATTGTTTGGGGACGTGGAGGACAGTGGATGCTTCTGTGCCACCTGGCTTTGACGCTGGATCCTCCTGCCCTCAGTTTCCCGAGCAGCTGGGATCACAGGCGTGAGCCACGGGGCCGACTATGGACAGAAGCCTCCCGTATCTTGTGTCTTGCTGTGTGGCCTCTCTCGTCCTGTGATTGTCGTTGTCATTCTGACACGTGGCCGTGGCCGCCGCACACCCTCCTTCACACAGCCCTGTGGTCACTGCCGCCCTTGCTCTGTGCTCCTCACCTGCCCCGGAGCTGCAGCGACCCACCCTGGCCTCTTCTGTCCAGGTCACGCCACCTCCAGGCCCCAACCAGCCATGGTGTAAACATTACAAACAACACAGCCAGGCACCGGTGGCTCCCGCCTGTCATCCTAGCTACTCAGGAGGCTGAGATCTGAGCATCATGGTTCAGAGCCAGCCTGGGCAGGAAAGTCCGTGAGACTCTTATCTCCGGTGAGCCACCAGAAAACGAAGTGGTGCTGTGGCTCAAGTGGTAGAGCACTGGCTTTGAGCTGAAGAGCCGAGGGACAGCGCCCAGGCCCAGAGTTCAGGCCCCACGACCGACAAAACAAACCAACAAACAAAAACAAAAACAACAGAGAACCACACAAGCGCCCTTCCAGACTCGGTGCCGTCCGCCCTGGTCGGCGCTGGAGGTTTCCTCCTCCAGCCTCCGGTGAGCGTGTGTGCTGGGATCATGGGGGGGGCGGCTGCGGCTGTGGTCCACCTCCCCCTGACCCATCTGGCTTTCCGTGGCGCTGTCTTTAGGAAGGACAGGCATCTGCAGTCGGGTCAAAAATAATTCCTTCTCAGCAAGGACTCCGTGTCCCACCCTCCGCCCGCTGCTATTCTGCGACGCGGGCTGTCACCGCGAACGGCGCGGTCCATCTCCATGTGAGCCAAGGGAGAGCGCTCGGAGGTCCAGCTGCCACGAACACAACAAAGCCCCAAGCCCGGAGCAGGAGAACCTACGCATGGCCACGGAGCCCAGCTTTCTCCTCGCGTGCATGCGAGTGTCAGAAACGCCATCGGCCCTGTGCACAGAGACCCCACGGAGCCACCACCGGCGCCCGCCCCCGCCCCCTGCCACCGCGGAGCCCACGGTCTCTGGGCAGCTTCCGTTGGAAGGCAGCTTCCCCGAGCTTGGGGCCCTGCATCACACCCAGCCAGAGCCTGGTCCTCACCCAGCCGGGCGGTGGAGACCCTGTGTCCAGTGCTTTGCCCAGCCATCATCTAGCATCACCCACACCACTTACTTGCTCAAAAGGAAGGGAAATCAAACAGAAAGCCCCATCCCAAGTCCTGTAGACCTTCCCTGATTTTAATTCTTTTCCCCCAAAGGAGGAGAGGCAGAAATTACAAGCAAGTTTCCAGTAACCAACTGTCCCAACTGTCCTGTCTCTGGCCCATACAGCTGTGTGATAGATGTGTGCACCAGAAGTTAGATCACCTCCTTCCCAGGGGCTGCAGGCTCCTGCCTCCGTGCCTTTGCTCATGCTGGCTGGTAGAAGCCGCTCTCTCCAGGACTTTCAAACGCATGGGAAACGTGAGGTCTCTGGGCAGCTTTCTTGCCCACGAGGCCTGGCTCTGTGGCTGGTGCAGGTGACATCGTGCTACCCTTTCCTTCCTGTGTGGCCCCGGCTCAGTCCCCCACAACAGGCAAAGTGTACGTCCTCACCGCGCCGAGGCCCTGGCTCCCCACAGCCTCTGCCAGCTTGTACCTTGGGGTGTCTGTAGGTTCCACATAGCATCTACATGAACACCAGCACACACACATGCAACAATGGTGGAAAGCAGAGTTCAGACGTAGGTATCACCGAGTTCTCAAAACATCAGCAGGTAGACTGCATGGAGAACTTCCTCCTAGCTCCACATCCAGGTCTTTCTCTCTGAGGCAGGCCACCCATTTTTCCCCGAGGGCTCTCTTTCCCGACATAACACCCAGGTATAAACGTGCTTTTTATACACACAGAGCATCCATGGTTCCACCCGCTGCAGAATTCTCTGAATACTTGCTCTCTCACTGAGAAAGATGCCCGAGCCCTGGCAGAGGGTCAGGAGACCCCTCGTCGGTGGTGTTGCCTAGACTCGGAGGTGGACAGGGGCTGTCTGGGGTGAGGATAAGAGTGGCCAAAGCACAGGTTAAGCGTTCCATCCCTCGAGCAGTTCATGCTGCATTTGACCAGTCTCCTATGGACGCGCATGCACCTCCCTTCCAAAGTATCTGTCTGCAGTCCTCCTCGCGGTCTGCCCCGTGGTCTTCCCCCACGGTCTGCCCCATGGTCTGCCCCTGGTCTGCCCTGCAGTCTTCCTCGTGGTCTACCCTGTGGTCTGCCCCATGGTCTGCCCCTGGTCTGCCCTGCAGTCTTCCTCGTGGTCTACCCTGTGGTCTGCCCCACGGTCTGCCCCTGGTCTGCCCTGCAGTCTTCCTCATGGTCTACCCCGTGGTCTGCCCCACGGTCTGCCCCTGGTCTGCCCTGCAGTCTTCCTCGTGGTCTACCCTGTGGTCTGCCCCACGGTCTGCCCCTGGTCTGCCCTGCAGTCTTCCTCATGGTCTACCCCGTGGTCTGCCCCACGGTCTGCCCTGCGGTCGGCCTGTGGTGCCCCCCGCCCCCCGCCGCCCTGGGGGCTCTGTGGGAACCTCCAGGCCTGGCTGCTCTGGACGCAGAGCGAGTGGGCAGCTGCTCCCCATGCACTAAGGCCCTGGGCGTGGAGACACTGGCACGTTCTGGGTCTCACAAGCGTGGCTCACAACCGCAGCACACCCGCACTCCCAGCGGGTGAGCAAGGCCGGGGTACGGTAGCACACGGCCGCCGTCAGGCCGGCTGGTGGGACGGCCGTCGTCAGGCCGGCTGGTGGGGCATCTTCTCACGCGTGGAATCCATGTGTGTCCTCTCCAGTGTCTTCCCAAGTCTTTGCCCGCTCTTAGCATTTCTGTTAGGTGAGTGTGCTGCGGTGTGCCGCACGATCACACACGCGTGTGCATGTGGGCGCCGTGTGTTGGGCTGCGGGTGAGTGCTGCGTGAGAGCAACCCCTGCCCGTCTTTCGGCTGCGTCCTGACGTGCTCCCGGGAGGGCGGACTCACTCGTAGCTCGTAGGCCCTCTCTGTTATCTGTGGTCAGCCTAGCGCTCTTTCTGCGACCTCAGTCCTTCACCATGCCCGGACAGATCTTTTCATTCCCGCCCACAGCCTTCTCCCCGGGTTCCCAGGCTCCGTCTCGGAGAAAAGCAAATGTGATTTTCATCCCGGCCACATTCGAGGGTGAATGGAAATGACATACATGAGGACAGTTGTTCCCCTGCATGCAGCTCAAGGTACCAGAACCTGGAACCCCTCCCCCTGCATGTACCTCAAGGTACCAGAACCTGGAACCCCTCCCCCTGCATGCAGCTCAAGGGTACCTGGATCTAGAACCTGCATTATCCCCCTGTGTGCACTTCCAAGAGTACCTGGAGCTAGAACCACAAGGGTACCTGGATCTAGAACCCCACCTTCCCCTGCATGTACCTCCAAGGATATTGGGATCTAGAACCCCCACCATCCCCTGCAAGTACCTCTAAGGGTACCAGAACCCATACTCCCCTCATACGTACTTCAAGAATACCTGAATCTGAAACCTTAATTCTCTCCACTGCATGCACTTCCAAGAGTACCTGGAACTAGAACTTTCATCCCCCTGTGCACTTCCAAGAGTACCTGGATCTAGAAGCCCATTCCCAGTGCATATACCTCAAGGGTATGGGAATCTAGAACCCTACTCTCTCCCTGCATGCACCTCAAGGGTGCCTGAACCTGGAACCCCTATCCCCCTACATGTACCTCAAGGGTATTTGGATCTAGAACCCTAATTTTCCCTAACACACACCTCAAGGGTACTTGGATCTAGAATCCTAGTCCCCCCTGAATATACCTCAGGGGTACCAGAACCTAGAACCCCACTCCCCCATGTGTACCTCAAGGGTACCTGGATCTAGAACCTCCATTATCCCCCTGTGCACTTCCAAGAGTACCTGGAGCTAGCACCCCACTCCCCATGCCTATACCTCAAGGGTAGTGGAATCTGGAACCCTTCTCTCCCCCTGCACGCAACTCAAGGGTACCTGGATCTAGAACCCAGTCCCCCTGCCTTGAGTGCGCGGCTGCAGCGTGACATCTCAGTCCAGAGGGCTGCAGAGCTCTATTCTGAGGGGACATGCCCGAGAGCCGGCCAGCTGTGGCCTCAGGTCCACGAGTTCATCTGCCGGGGCTGCCCAGGGCCTGTGTGCCTTGCTGGAGCCCCACCTATGGGTGGCTGAGAGCTCTGCGTGGCTTCTCCACCTCCCCTGCGGGCGGGGTGCGAGCTCTGCTCTGCTCTGCTCTGCTCTGCTCTGCTCTGCTCTGCATGCAGCCCCGGGCCATGGGTCTCCACTGCAGCTGGTCTCCTCCGCCGGAGGAAGAGGACTCATCTCTGGTGATAGGCCCGCTTCCCCTGGAGGGCTCCAAGCTGACTCCCCCATAACACCACTGCCCTTCGAGCCGGGTCCCCCCGACCGGTGGACCCACAGTGGCCAGCTTTCCAACTTTGCCTCAGTTGTACATAGATACCACCGCAAGTTGGCATCCATGGGGCAGGGCAAAGGGGGAGAAGATGGGGAGGGGCGGAGGACAGGACAGGAGGGGAGAGGAGGGAGGGGTGGGGCAGGAGGGGACAGGACAGGGCGGGTCGGAGGACGGGACAGGAGGGGACAGGACAGGGCCATAGTGGTAGCTTCCTTCCAAAAGAGTGCTGGTCCGTGACTGGATGGTGGGAATCAGAGGAAGTCAGCATACTGGTTCTTAAGATAAATTGCTGGTTCTTAAGATAAATTGTCTCTTTTATCTTTAACTCTGCATAGTGCTTTGTAGTCGTGCACTGTATTATAGCACATGACATTGTACACACAGCGGTGTTTACACACGTGTTATGGAATGGCGGGAATGAGGGAAAATGACTGCGAGCGGCTCTGCAGAGCAAACCCAGTGTTATGGACAGGGTCTGAAGTGAAATTTCCTGCCGTGTTTTGATCCTGTCGGGGCCATTTGCAAGCTTTGGCGTTTAGCTTCTGTAGACAGCCTTTCTGGTAATATGGTAAGGAAGACTGCCAGCTTATGGGGTATCTTGAGGAATACAATAAACCGCAGGGTATATTAGGACAAATCTTTGTACACGGTGGACCCTTAGTAAAAGTTTAGCTACTATTATTCTCTATGTGGCTCACACCGGGGTTTATGTGATACATCTCGTTTAACCTGTGCTTAGGCCAGTTAGGACACTCCCAAACGTGAAGGTTGTAGGTAGTACCAGAATCCAACCTCGTGACATTGGTTATCTGCTGTTACATACACGTCCCCAGAAGGTGACAGCACAGATTGAGAGCAGTGAAACCATTTCTGCGGATTTCTCCTTCGGGACAGGCATCCCCTGACAGTCACCATTCAGAGCACGGCTCCTGTCTTTCGGGAAGCAGACATTGATTTTATTTTAAGGTCTTTAGCATGGAAATGGGTTGCAGAGTGAACGCTTCTTCTCTGAGCTCTGGTGCAGGGAGATTGGGTTTTGTCAGCACCAGCTGCAGCACGCCACAGGTGCTTGATGCTCAGCCTGGTCGCTAGCCGGGACACAAGGACAGGAAAAGGCCCTAAATCAAATCTGATTCTACGGCACTTTTAGAGCTGCCGTAAGAGCAAGCGCAGAGTCCTTGTAACGTGGAGTGACGTAGTTGGGAGGGACAGGAGCAGGCAGAGCAGGGAACACGGGACAGCACACCCAGGATATGTGTTACACGGCTGACCAGGGTCACAGCTGCACAATGCACAGCTGACCAGGGACACAGCTGACCAGCAGCTGTGCAATGACACAGCTGACCAGGACACAGCTGACCAATGACACAGCTGACCAATGACACAGCTGACCAGAGACACAGCTGATCAATGACACAGCTGACCAATGACACAGCTGACCAATGACAGCTGACCAATGACACAGCTGACCAGGGACACAGCTGACCAGAGACACAGCTGACCAATGACACAGCTGACCAGAGACACAGCTGACCAATGACACAGCTGACCAATGACACAGCTGACCAATGATATAGCTGACCAATGACACAGCTGACCAATGACACAGCTGACCAATGACACAGCTTCCCAGGGACACAGCTGACCAATGACACAGCTGACCAATGACACAGCTGACCAATGATACAGCTGACCAATGACACAGCT